>NC_134485.1:95384185-95401685 GCF_040206685.1 Ascaphus truei
CCTCCGTGAATTTCAGAGTATCCCGGTGATGTGCGGTTTTGTATCATTTTCTCCCGGGGTATATAGCGTTATATTCGCGGCTGTGATTTAAGCATTTTATTCCAGCAGGCTGCAATACTGCAATGCCGTGTAAAAACGCATGGGGGCGTTTGCGAGCTGTTGTCTTTGAAGCCAAGAAATTCATGAATTGTAATGCAGTATATACTGTATATACAGTAGAGGCAACTCTTATTCGAACAAAAACCAGTGGCAATTCCCCAAAAAACCCAGGAAACACCCAGGTTAATTCTGAATACATGCCTTAAACTTTCCTTAAACTAGCCCCAGCATTTCTGCATTGATTAATGGCCTATCAGATTAACAGCGGGGGTCCCTGGCAGTCCCATTCAAACTGAATTGGACTGCCAGGGATCCCTGCTGTGTTAACCCTATGGGTCGTTAGTCAATGCAGAAATGCCTTAAACGTGCCTCAAACTAGCCCAGAACATACCCAGCACATACCCAGCACATACCCAGAATGTAACCCGGCTAGTTTACGGCAAATGTTAGAATAAACGTTGCCTCTACTGTATACAGTATATACTGTATAACAACAACCCCTATAACCCCTAACATACACATAAAGTACTGTATATGCACATCAATGATACTATAGGCCGTCCCCTGGCGAGATGTGTTTGCAGCAGAGAGAGAACCGCTGCTCTCTCTGCGCAAACATCGGCACATTAAAAATTATTTAAAATACATTTTTATTGATAGTGTAGATGTGCAGGGGGTCTCCGGAGCTGAACCGCGTTGGTTTCAGGTCGGGGGACCCCCTTCTCCCTGAGATACAGCCCCCTTTATGAGGTGCCGGTATCCCTCTGCGTTTAAAGGGCCCCATCACGTGACCGTGGCCTGTAACCCAAGCAGAGGGATACCGGCACCCCCTAAAGGGGCCTGTATCTCGGGGAGCAGGGGGTCCCCGGACCTGAAACCAACGTTGTTCAGCTCCGGAGACCCTCTGCACATGTACAGTATAAATAAAAAACATATATAAATAAACACTCGTTCCTTACCTTAGCGGCTATGTGCAACGGTAATGAAGCAGCATTTCTGTATTTTAATAATATTGTACAGTGAGCAGGGGGTACCCTGAGCCAGAAATTAATGCTCAGGGTACCCCCTGCTCCTGCACAATATTATTAAAAATACAGAAATGCTGCTTCATTACCATAGCGGATAGCCGCTAAGGCAATGAAGGTGTTAACTCACCGTGCCCGCTTTATTGTGGGTAGTGGGGGTGGGTGAGGGGGTTATTTGGCCCTAAAGGGGCCTGTATCTCGGGGAGCAGGGGGTCCCCAGACCTAAAACCACAGTGGTTCAGACCCCCTGCACATCTACACTATCAATAAAAATGTATTTTAAATGTATTTATTTATATTCATTTATTTATTTAGATTTATTTATTAATTGTGCTGCTGCTGCTGTGTGTGAATTTTTTTTATTGTGGGTAGCGGGGGTGGGTGAAGGGGGTATTAGCCCCAATGGTGGTTGTTTAGGGCTTGCGGAGGGGTAGCGGTTGCACTTAACCTCTTCACGACCGTAGCTGTATTAACTGCTATGGCCGTGAAGGGGTTAAGTGCACCCGCAACCCACCCGCAAGTCCTAAACTCACACCAAGGGCCAAACACCCCCTTCACCCACCCCCGCTACCCACAATAAAAAAAATTCACACACAGCAGCCCCACAATAATAAATAAATACATGAAGATAAGTATATATATAATAAAAATCCCTATACATATACAGTATATACTGTGTATATATATACTGTGTATATATATACTGTATATATATATATATATATATATATATATATATATATATATATATATATATATATATGTATATATATATACACAGTATATACACACACATGATGAACCAATATACAAATAAATGTAGAATGGTTATCAAAATCAATCTGTCCTACAAATAACGCTTCTCCATACAGACAATAATAATAATAATAATAATAATAATAATCCATTTAATAATCCTAACTGATCTTACAATATAAAACCTCAGATTCCAATCCATACAGTACATTGCATTCACATTGTATAAATGATGCATAAAATCTATGCACCATATACATTCTGCA
The DNA here is from genome assembly GCF_040206685.1 of Ascaphus truei. Taxonomy (NCBI): domain Eukaryota; kingdom Metazoa; phylum Chordata; class Amphibia; order Anura; family Ascaphidae; genus Ascaphus; species Ascaphus truei. Next base: position 95,386,332 of record NC_134485.1, read on the forward strand.
AATGAATGTTAACAATATCATTGCAAGCTACCAGTAAATACAAGCACTTTCAAACAAGTCAACTATTTTAACCAATCAAGTAAACAAAAATCAATATATACTTTAAGTACCAACCAGAAAACACAATTGAAAACCAAAGCTAACCCTTACAATACCAAGGATTATCTATCTAATTGTAAAAAACATTATACATTATACACACATTGAAGCATTGCAATAAACAACATACAGTACAGTACATCCCCTGTATCTCCCTGCCTTCAGTGTAATCTGTTTAAAGCCCCCTCCCCCCTAATGAGTCTGTTAAATTTCTCTGCCTTCAGTGTAATCTGTTTAAAGCCCCCTCCCCCCTAATGTTTCTGTTAAATGTTTCTTCCTTCAGTGTAATCTGTTTAAAGCCCCCTCCCCATAATGTTTCTGTTAAATCTTTCTGCCTTCAGTGTTATCTGTTTAAAGCCCCCTCCCCCCTCATGTTTCTGTTAAATCTTTCTGCCTTCAGTGTAATCTGTTTAAAGCTCCATCCCCCCTAATGTTTCTGTTAAATCTCCCTCCCTGCCTGTATTGCTGTGAGTGCAGTGTATGTAAATGTGGGGAGGGGGAGTGGGTTATAACCCCACCTCCTTGACTGTGGTCTGTGTAAAGCCCCCTCCCCCTAATGTTTCTGTTAAATCTCCCTCCCTGCCTGTATTGCTGTGAGTGCAGTGTATGTAAATGTGGGGAGGGGGGGGACCCGATGTGCATACTGTGAGGTCTAACCACCCTCACCCCCTACCCACATACTGTTACCCCCCCCCCCCCATCCTGGCCATGGCCCCTCCGCTTCTGCAAAACAGACACAAAAATTAAAACATCCAAAGTAATGTCCCCTAACCCCTTAATCACCATAGCGGTTATTAACCGCTACAGTCATTAAGGGGTTAACCCACCCTCACCCACCACTCGGGATGCCTACATACCCTCCCACACTAACCCCCCCCCGTGAGACCTAACCACCCAGTACCCACAAGGGAGGCCTACCCACATACCGTTGGGGAAACACCCCCCCTCCACCCCCAGTACCCACAATAAAAACAGTACAGTGACCCACAATAAACAGCATTATATTTATTAAATACATTACCCACACCCTGTGCCCCCCCATAAATACAAGATTTATTCTTTTACATACAGGGTTCATAACGCAGTCCCACGCGAGTCCCCGGTGGGCTGTCAGGGCACCTGGACAGACCTACAGTTTACCAGCAGCCCTTTTTACACAGGTTCTGGAGGCCTGCTGGTGGATCCCGCCAGCACCATGGCCCCCAGGTGGTCTCCTTGGGGCACCGTGGGCCACAATTGGGTCCCCACGGTAGGCCTGCTGATGTCTGGGAGCCCCGGGTCAGACCCACAGGTGTCTGCGGGGCCTCGGGTGGTTCCCCCGGGGTTCTGGGGAACTCATGGGTGCTCACTACGGGTCCGCGGTGCCCCCAGAGAAGTGGGACCACACATCATCATCCCCGCACCTACGGGTCGGCGGTTCCCCCACAGAAGTGGGACCACACATCGTCTTCCCCGCAGACTACGGGTCGGCGGTGCCCCCACAGAAGTGGGACCACACATCGTCATCCCCGCATGTGTCACCCGGGGAACCACCAGCCTGATACCCTTGGGATACCCGAGGACAGGTGGTCTCCAGAGGTCCCACGCAGAACCACGGAACCAACCCTGAATGTAAAAAAAATAAACCTGGCCTATACATTCAATACATACACCCTCCCCCCCAACACCTACTGTACAATAATGTGCAAAATAACTATTATCCAGATATGGATAATAGATTAATTGCCCATTATTAAAAACATTAACCAGCATATACAAATAAATAAAGTACTACTGACCTCATCAATGCAAAGTGTCCGTCGCCAGCAAAATCCTTGTCTTGTCCACAAAATACATTGCCAATACAAAGCCAATACATTGCAAGTACATTCAGATATCAATTAACCCCTTAAACACCTTATCAGATAATAACCGCAAAGGTGATTAAGGGGTTAAGCCACACAGGCCCGATACCCACCCTTCACCCATGAATTTGTACAGTGGCTTCATCATGCAACTATATACAGTATATATATACAGAGAGAGAGAGAGAGAGAGAGAGAGAGAGAGAGATATACTGTATATATATATATATATATATATATATATATATATATATATATATATATATATATACACAGTACTGCTGCGGCCGAGTTTATTCGAGCATTTGCCCGTTCTTGGCCGCAGCAGTATCCTGGCGCGCGCCGGAGGGTGCCGGGCGTGTGCCAAAGCAGCGGAAGAGCGCCCTCCAATCGGGGCGCTCTCCCTACCGCTGCCGGGTCCGCCGGGTCCCCCGGAACCCCCTGCCGCCGTCCCCCACATCGCGGGACACCAGGGCTCCCTCGGGGAGCCCTGGACGCGCGTGCAGGGGGCGCTGACACCCGATGACGCGTGACCGCGCATCGGTGACGCGCGGCACGCCGAGGGAGTGGGGCTAGCAAGCCGGGGCATCCCCCGGCTTGCGGAACTAGCCCTGCTCGATTTAAACGTGTCGGTAGTGTATATACACACACATGATGAACCGATATACAAATAAAAGTAGAAGGGTTATCAAAACCATACTGTTCTACAACCAAACACTTCTCCATACAGACACTACATTAAAATCAATTTCCTTTAATAATCCTAACTGATCTCACAATCTATATCATCACAAACCAATGAAAAGCCAATGAAACACCTCACATTCCAATATATATGATGCATAAAATCTATGCACCATATACATTCTGCAAATGAATCAACCAAGTAAACAAAAATCAAAAGCCAATACATTGCAAGTACAATCAGATATCAATTAACCCCTTAAACACCTTATCAGATAATAACCGCAAAGGTGATTAAGGGGTTAAGCCACACAGGCCCGATACCCACCCTTCACCCATGAATTTGTACAGTGGCTTCATCATGCAACTATATACAGTATATATATATATATATATATATATATATATATATATATATATATATATATATATATATATATACTGTATATATATACAGAGAGAGAGAGAGAGATATATATACTGTGTATATATATATATATATATATATATATATATATATATATATATATATATATATATATATATATATATATATATATACACAGTACATACACACACATGATGAACCGATATACAAATAAATGTAGAAGGGTTATCAAAACCATACTGTTCTACAACCAAACACTTCTCCATACAGACACTACATTAAAATCAATTTCCTTTAATAATCCTAACTGATCTCACAATCTATATCATCACAAACCAATGAAAAGCCAATGAAACACCTCACATTCCAATTTATATGATGCATAAAATCTATGCACCATATACATTCTGCAAATGAATCAACCAAGTAAACAAAAATCAAAAGCCAATACATTGCAAGTACAATCAGATATCAATTAACCCCTTAAACACCTTATCAGATAATAACCGCAAAGGTGATTAAGGGGTTAAGCCACACAGGCCCGATACCCACCCTTCACCCATGAATTTGTACAGTGGCTTCATCATGCAACTATATATATATATATATATATATATATATATATATATATATATATATATAAATATATATATATATATATATACATACATACATACATACATACATACATACATACATACATATATATATATATATACACAGTATATATATATACACACGATGAACCAATATACAAATAAATGTAGATGGGTTATCAAAAGCATATTGTCCTACAACCAAACACTTCTCCATACAGACACTACATTAAAATCAATTTCCTTTAATAATCCTAACTGATCTCACAATCTATATCATCACAAACCAATGAAAAACCTCACATTCCAATATATATGATGCATAAAATCTATGCACCATATACATTCTGCAAATGAATCAACCAAGTAAACAAAAATCAATTAGCAATCATTATTTACATCCCTAAACAATTCACACTCCATTCCGAACAATGAAACAATTAACTAATTCAAGCCTGGAGCAGAACAATTTAGCCTGTGAAAAAATACAGCACCGACCAGAATATAACCTTTAAAACCAAGGCAACACACAATACAATACCAAGGAATACATCTATCTAATTTTAAAATAATTTAAACTCACAATAAAGCATAGCAGCATAGACAAATTAATTTAAAACACATCAAATCAAGCTTTTAAAACAACATCATTTCTTACCCTGTATGTATATATCTCTCTAGACATATATACATACATAGATACAGTGGCAAGAAATGATATACCACAAAAAAAAATGGTATGGTAGCCAATCAGAGCGTGGGAACTCGATCCCTACTCTGATTGGCTCTAGTACCATGTGACAGAGGCTTGGGGGGAAATAGGATGTGACGTCATTGAAAGCTTGTCACATGGTACTAGAGCCAATCAGAGTAGGGATGGAGTTCCAAAGCTCTGATTGGCTACCATACCGTGTGAGGGCGGCCATGTGCCTTTTCATGACGTCATCTTAAAGGCAATTGAAGCAAAGCCATTCTGATTGGCTATGCTTTAATTCCCTTTAAGTGACGTCATCATTTTTTTTTTGTCGGCCAAAACACATGGTTTTCACAGCCCAATCAGGACCGTGGGAACCATGACGAAAAATGTGACGTCATAGGCCTTTAAAAGCCTATGTCGTCCCATTTTGAAGCCAGACGCCGCGGAGGAAGGACCTCCGGGCAAGAAAGAAGACCAGGGCGTGGCCGCAGATGGGGAGAAGACCCCGCCCCGCCCCGCTGGAAGGAGATAGAAGAAAGAAGAATACAGATGAAGATGGATTACAAGTAGAAGACCCGTGGATTGATTTGGATTTTTAGTTTAATGTTTATTATTTTATGGTTTTTTATTTTATGGGTTCCTGATCGTGGATTGGTTCGTGAGTAAGCTGCGCAACGGGAGTCGGTGGGGGCAAGTAATGGTAAGTTAACTAAAGAATTGTATTTTATTTAACTTGTTAATTATTTCTATAGGTTTTTTAACATGTGTATTTTTTTTTTGTGGTATATCATTTCTTGCCACTATATGTATGTATGTATGTATGTATATATGTCTAGAGAGATATATACATACAGGGTATGAAGTGATGTTGTTTTAAAAGCTTGATTTGATGTGTTTTAAATTAATTTGTCTATGCTGCTATGCTTTATTGTGTGTTTAAAGTATTTTAAAATTAGATAGATGAATTCCTTGGTATTGTATTGTGTGTTTGAGGGAGGTCAGCGATAGCCTTGGGTAAGTGAACTAAAGAAATGTATTTTACTTAACTTGTTAATTTTTTTAAAAGCTTTTTTAACATGTGTATTTTTTTTTTGTGGTATATCATTTCTTGCCACTGTATGTATGTATGTATATATGTCTAGAGAGATATATACATACAGGGTAAGAAATGATGTTGTTTTAAAAGCTTGATTTGATGTGTTTTAAATTAATTTGTCTATGCTGCTATGCATTATTGTGAGTTTAAAGTATTTTAAAATTAGATAGATGTATTCCTTGGTATTGTATTGTGTGTTTGAGGGAGGTCAGGGCTAGCCTTGGTTTTAAAGGTTGTATTTTGGTTGGTACTTATATTTTTTTCACAGGCTAAATTCTTCTGCTCCAGGCGTGAATTAGTTAATTGTTTCATTGTTCGTGATGGAATCCTGGATATCCAGTGGAAATAGTTCCAGTTCCAAGGAAATCAACAGTCTCTGTATCTTGGGGTATTCAGATATGACTTGATGCAGTGGAAGTAGAACATGCAATGAAAAAAGAAATATTTAGTGCAACACAGTTAAACAATTTATACAGACATAATTGCAACTGGCTGACATAAACAGACAAAACAAACAGACACAACTAGACAAACAACACTTAAGCAAAGCTAATGATAAAAGTTATTTATTAAACTAGATGATAAAAAGGACAAATGGCTAACAGACCGCTCCGGTGGGTTAAAACCTAGATAACACTCTCAGGACGGCTGCTGGTAATTCGCAGGTAATTACCCTGAGCATCTTTTGGATGAGGCTATAAATCAGGTTACTAATTTGAGAAGAGAAGATCTTCTTGTATATAAGAAAAAAGATTTGAAAAATAGTTTTTCAGAGAAGGTACCGTTTATTACGCAATATAATGGCATGGCACCTAAGATTAAAAAAATAATTAATAAACATTGGACGATTCTAATGAGGGACACTGTTCTAGCAAGAATTTTACCTCCAAAACCACAAATTATTTTCACTAGGGCATCAAATTTAAAAACTAGAATCGCCCCAAGCTGTCCACTAATCCAACAAAAAGAGAATAGAGCTATGATAGACAAAGGTTTTTTTAAGTGTTCCAAGTGTACGGCATGTATGTACAGTAATAATGTAAAAAGTTTTAAATCAAACGTCACTAAAAAGGAATACCTATCAAGTCACATATTGACTGTCATATGTGTTATGTCATATATCTACTCCAGTGTCCTTGTGGCCTGCAGTATGTGGGAAGGACAGGATTAAAACCTAGATAACACTCACAGGACAGCTGCTGGAAATTCGCATAGTACCAATGGGGGCTGGTGACCGCGTGTGGGGGGATCCACTGGGTGCCTCAGACGCCTTGTATTCCTTATGCGTCTCTCTACTGGCAAAAACAGGAAGTGACGCCGTCCTCGTGGCGGACCGGAAATGACATTGCCGGATGTGACGTCAGAACCTGGCAATCTCCAGTGGAAGATACAGGAAACGGCGATCTGCACCTCCTTGCCCCACAGTCGTTGGAAGAATGCACTCAGCACTTGTACTGCTTGTAAATATAAGCCACCAAATGTACTATATATAGATAAAAAATGCCCTACGCGTTTCGTGCGTCTAAACACACTTCCTCAGGGGGTATGAAGTGATGGCAGTGATGCTGGTTTATATACCCTCAAACTTTGCTCCGATTGGTCTGTCAATCAGTGCAATCATGGGTGTAGTCCGTTTAGCATATTAAATCACTGCCATTTGATTCAGCTTTGCATACATGAAAATAACCTAACACAACATTTAACATAACATAAAAACAATGAATAAAAATAGTGACTATTTGGCAATGTATATTATACCAATGATATTTGTCAGTACACAGTAAAAAATATAAAAAAAAACCATAGTGGGAACATAAAAAGATAAAGTGCTGAATAAAAAACTTTCACCTGATGTTTATAGGAACACTCCTAGCTCAAAGTCAATATTTAACCCTCTAGGGGATAAAGTTTTTAACTCATATATCCAGTATGCCTCACGCATACTGCATTTTTGTAATCTATCACCACCTCTTGTGCTAGCAGGGATTGTCTCAATGGCCTGACACTTGAGACCGCTAGGATTTTTGTTGTGAAGTGTGAGGAAGTGGTGGGATACGCTATGGGTGATCAATCTTCTTTTAATGTTGTATATGTGTTCATACACTCTCCTTTGATACGTTCTTCCTGTCCTTCCCACATACTGCAGGCCACAAGGACACTGGAGTAGATATATGACATAACACATATGACAGTCAATATGTGACTTGATAGGTATTCCTTTTTAGTGACGTTTGATTTAAAACTTTTTACATTATTACTGTACATACATGCCGTACACTTGGAACACTTAAAAAAACCTTTGTCTATCATAGCCCTATTCTCTTTTTGTTGGATTAGTGGACAGCTTGGGGCGATTCTAGTTTTTAAATTTGATGCCCTAGTGAAAATAATTTGTGGTTTTGGAGGTAAAATTCTTGCTAGAACAGTGTCCCTCATTAGAATCGTCCAATGTTTATTAATTATTTTTTTAATCTTAGGTGCCATGCCATTATATTGCGTAATAAACGGTACCTTCTCTGAAAAACTATTTTTCAAATCTTTTTTCTTATATACAAGAAGATCTTCTCTTCTCAAATTAGTAACCTGATTTATAGCCTCATCCAAAAGATGCTCAGGGTAATTACCTGCGAATTACCAGCAGCCGTCCTGAGAGTGTTATCTAGGTTTTAACCCACCGGAGCGGTCTGTTAGCCATTTGTCCTTTTTATCATCTAGTTTAATAAATAACTTTTATCATTAGCTTTGCTTAAGTGTTGTTTGTCTAGTTGTGTCTGTTTGTTTTGTCTGTTTATGTCAGCCAGTTGCAATTATGTCTGTATAAATTGTTTAACTGTGTTGCACTAAATATTTCTTTTTTCATTGCATGTTCTACTTCCACTGCATCAAGTCATATCTGAATACCCCAAGATACAGAGACTGTTGATTTCCTTGGAACTGGAACTATTTCCACTGGATATCCAGGATTCCATTATTTTTGGACTCATTAGGCGCCGATATCTCTTTTGTTTATTTGCTGTTTATTCTGATTGTACTGTCAGGTTACCACCAGGCTGCCTTGCAACCATAGGGCTCACCCTTAGAGTAGGGTCAATTGTTTGTAATCCCCATTAGCGCTATTATACATCACTCCCCTTTCCCATATTGTTCGTGATGGAGTGTGAATTGTTTAGGGATGTAAATAATGATTGCTAATTGATTTTTGTTTACTTGGCTGATTCATTTGCAGAATGTATATGGTGCATAGATTTTATGCATCATATATATTGGAATGTGAGGTTTTTCATTGGTTTGTGATGATATAGATTGTGAGATCAGTTAGGATTATTAAAGGAAATTGATTTTAATGTAGTGTCTGTATGGAGAAGTGTTTGGTTGTAGGACAGTATGCTTTTGATAACCCTTCTACATTTATTTGTATATTGGTTCATCGTGTGTATATATATACTGTGTATATATACATATATATATACTGTATATATATATATAAATATATATATCTGTATATATACAGTATATATATATATATATATATATATATATAGTTGCATGATGAAGCCACTGTACAAATTCATGGGTGAAGGGTGGGTATCGGGCCTGTGTGGCTTAACCCCTTAATCACCTTTGCGGTTATTATCTGATAAGGTGTTTAAGGGGTTAATTGATATCTGAATGTACTTGCAATGTATTGGCTTTTGATTTTTTTTACTTGGTTGATTCATTTGCAGAATGTACATGGTGCATAGATTTTATGCATCATATATATTGGAATGTGAGGTGTTTCATTGGCTTTTTTTTTTTTTTCAACTTTCATTTTTATTTGTGGAAATCCGATCTACAGACACGCACCGCCCATGGGCGTACATTATGGTCAAACCACATTTTTATGAGAAAACAGCTGTCGACACTGACAGCACCAAACGAACCCCAATTAGGGATTTAAGACAGGACGTACTTGACTTACAGGACTGGGGAGGAGACGTATGGTGGAGGGGGAAGAGGGGGGGGGGGGCGTTCTTGTGATATTCTGGCGAGGGGTTGAAGCGACTACAAGTAACTGGAGATTCACTTTGATAGGCCTGTTGCTCATTGTAGTGTGTGGGTGGCCCTAAATAACGTCTCCCTACGTCTATGTCCCGTCTGTCCCATCCAAGGAGAACGCATTTTTCATACTATTAGTGCAAAATTGAGGCGGCGTCCACCCCTGGGATGTTGGTTTGTTCCAGCCACGGGCCCCAGACTTTTAGAAATTTAGCGCCAGAGTCGTTGACCCAACTCGTCAACTGCTCCATCTGGCAGACGTGCCAAATTCGGTTCCTGATTTTGGGGATAATTGGGATCTCATTCTGCTTCCACAGTGCTGCGATCTCGCATCGGGTGGCGGTCGCAAAATGCATGACCAGTTTATGTGTTGTTCTAGACATGCCCTGGGGCCGCCTGCCCACAAGGAACAGCCACGGGTCCAGGGGGATCTCTAAGTCGAGCATCCCTTCCAGCCAGTTTCGAATTTTTTCCCAAATCGGGACCACCCTTGGGCAAGACCACAGCATGTGTTTAAGGTCAGCCAATTCTCCGCACTGTTTAGGGCAGAGCGGCGAATAACCTTTGACAAATTTAGATAATTTGACTGGGGTGTGGTACCACCTCATGAGGTCTTTATATGCGTTCTCCTTTAATGTGACACATATTGAACTTTTCGCTGCAGTTTGCAATATGTATTTCCAGTCGTCGTCCTCTAATGTCTCCCCTAGCTCTGTCTCCCACTGTCGCATGTATCGTAGGCGGGGGGAGTCCTTACCAGCCGGACAGACTACCTCCCTGTACATCCGAGATGTCAGTCCCCGTGTGTCCGTTGGTCTGGAGCACAGCTGTTCAAAATTAGTTCGTGCAGAACGAACAGGAAATTTGTTATAAAATGCCCTGACCTGGAGGAATCTAAATAATTCTGAATTTGGGAAATTTGATGCCTCTTTAAACCAATCGAACGTCTTGATAGATCCCTTACCCCCCAGGTCCTTTAATCGGTTGTACCCTGCCTGCGTCCACTTTACAAATTTATCACTCGACAGCCCCGGAGCAAAGTCCGGGTTGCCCCATAGGGGGGACATTAATGTGTGGGGGGTGGTTAAGTTAGCTTTAAACTTAGATGTCTCCCAGACCGCTAAGGAGTTCGCCACTGCGCAGAGCGGCGTTCCAATGCCTTTCTTGCATTGTTTTGGTAGCCAGATCAAATCTTGAAGTGCCACTGGGGCACAACATTCCCTTTCTAGCTCTGTCCATCTTCTGTTTGTGGGGTCCGTGTGCCATTGAATGATTTGGCCTAATTGTGCCGCTTTATAATACGCCATCAAGCAAGGTACCGAAAGTCCTCCTTTTACTACTGGTTTTGTCAGTAGGCTTTTTGCAATTCGTGGGCGTTTTTTGTTCCAAATAAATTGGATGATGTGAGCTTGAAGGGCTTGGATCTCAGATTTAATTAAAGGTATTGGTAGGGTCTGAAACAGATATAACATTTTGGGCAGTAAATTCATCTTGACACTATGAATTCTGCCGAACCATGATATCCCGTACCCCGCCCATACCCTGAGATCTTCCTTGAGCTTCTTCATCATCTTGGGGAAATTTGCCTTATATAAAGTATTATAATCCCTAGTGATGTATACCCCTAAATATTTGATAGCGGAGGATTGCCACTTAAAATTGAAATTTAATTCTAATAATTTTTCGATTGGTTTAGGTAGATTGATGTTGAGCGCCTCAGACTTGGCCTGATTAATCTTGAACCCTGAAATCCTGCCAAAGGCGCCCAAGATCTCAAAGACATTGGGCAGGGTTATCAGCGGTTTAGAGATGGTCAGGATCACGTCGTCTGCATATAGCGCAGCTTTGTGATGCTGTCCCCCCAATTGGATTCCTGATATATTAGGGCTTAATCTAATGTGGGCTGCAAGGGGTTCGATACAAAGGGCAAAAAGTAAAGGGGACAGCGGGCAACCCTGGCGAGTTCCACTTCGAATGTTAAATAGCTCGGAAGGGAAGCCCTGATGCCGCACTTTCGCTGTGGGGCCTGCGTATAGGGCCATTATTGCTTCAAGAAGGCGGCCCCCAAACCCAAACACCCCCAGCGTCTCTCGGAGGTAGGACCAATCGATACGGTCAAATGCCTTCTCGGCATCCAGACTCAACACCATGGACGGAATGTGTTTTTGTCTTGCCAAATCTATTAGATCAATTATCCGTCTGGTGTTATCTGCCGCCTGTCTACCTGCAATAAAGCCTACTTGATCCGGATGTATCAGGCCTGGAAGGACACTACCCACCCTGTTTGCTAATAGTTTGGAGAAGATTTTTATGTCCGAATTAATCAGGGAGATTGGCCGGTAGCTCTTGAAGTCTGCCGGGTCCTTACCAGGCTTGTGGATCACCGAGATAGACGCCTGGAGCATCTGGGTCGGGAAGGGCTCTCCCTCTAGGATCCCGTTAAATAACTTCAGAAGATGAGGGGCTAGGGTCTTACAAAAATTTTTATAGTATAAATTTGAGTATCCGTCAGGGCCTGGGGCCTTGGCTGGTTTGAGGGACTTAATTACCTCTGTGATCTCTTCCAGGGTGAAATCACCCTGCAGGGCCTCCTTCTCAACCCTGCCCAAGGTCGGAAGCTGTGCCTCAGACAGAAACCTCTTGAGGGCAGCCGATGTTTTTTGGTTATGGGTGACCTTATCTCCATCATACAGTGTAGCATAGTATTTCCGGAATGTTTCCACTATTTGTTTCGGATCAGAGGCAAGATCACCCTGCTGGGTTCTAATTGCTGCTATCCGAAAGTTTGGAAGCTTGTTTCGGAGCTTGTTGGCTAGTAAGGTATCTGGCTTGTTGGCTTTTTCATAAAATCTGCGTTTGGACCAAGCTAACTCCTTCTCGGCCTGGGATGATAACACCAAATTAAGGGCCGCCTTGATATCTAACAATTCTTGCCACGTGTTCTGGTTTTTATCCGCGGAGTGTTGTGCAGTGAGAAGTGTCAATCTCGCCTGCAGCTCATGTATTTTAGAAGCTTTCTCTCGTCTCCGCTTACCAGCGATATTCATAAGGAACCCCCTAAGAGTAGCCTTATGGGCTTCCCAAAGCGTGGCCTGCGACTGTACGCTTCCCTCGTTTTCTCTAAAGAAATCTTTTATCCGGTCCCGTATCGCCCTTTCGGTGGCCGGGGCCTTGAGAAGAAGCTCATTGAGCTTCCAGTTTGCTCCGGGTCTGTCTAGCCCTACAATCGTGCACCTCAGCTCTATAGGCGCATGGTCGGACCACGAGATCTCGTGAATCTCTGTGTGGCCCACCACTGGAACCACTCTGTTTGATACCAGGAAGTAGTCTATTCGGCTATATCTGTCATGGGGATGGGAGTAGAAAGTATATTCTCGGGTCACCGGGTGTTGCTCTCTCCAGATATCCGTCAACTGACAGTCTTGAAGGCCCTTGCGGAGGGTTAATATGTCCTGTCTGTGGGTAGTGTTAGGTTGGGTGCATCTGTCAAGGTCAGGGTCCAGTGTGCGGTTCAGGTCCCCAGCGAGGAAGGTATTTCCCTTTGCCATATTATGTAGTATGGAGAAAAACTGTTCAAAGAAAACAGGGTTTTGTTCGCACGGGGCATATACTGACGCTAGTGTTACCTGTTGATTTTGTATCTTGCCCGTTAAGATTAAGAATCTACCCTGTGGGTCAGAGTATTGCTTATCTATGGTCAGGGCAAGCCTGTGGTGCGTGATAATTGCTACGCCCCTCTTTTTGACATTTGCCGATGCCAGGTGGAATGTTTTATAGCTCTTATCTAGAAATTTCGGGTGGTTTACGCGGGAGAAATGAGTTTCCTGTAGGAAAATAATGTCGGCCTTCCGCCGGGTATATTCCCTAAAGGCAATTCTCCGCTTAACGGGACTGTTGAACCCCTTCACATTATGTGAAACCATAATAATCTCATTACTCATCTGAACAGTATATCGTGAACCATCTACGTAACCGCCGTTGTTGGACCGGTAGGTATCCTGTCTCCTGATGTCTTTTTCGCCGATCAGTCTCCCGCTTCTCTCTCTCCGTGCACCAAGCCTTTGTTTCTGGGATTGACATCCAGGGAGGGCTGACACAAAAGGGGGGTGGGGAGGGGAACATATAGACAAATAACAAAGAAAAAACAGATATCAGAACATGGGTCACGTGGCATTGGCACCCGTGCCGCAGGCCCGTGATCCTCGCCCCTGGGTAACCGACGGGGGGGGGGTTCCCGCCCTCCCTCTTGGCGTCCCTCCCCCTCCCCCGTCGCCCAACCCAACCAGGGGACTTTGTCGGAATCCACTAGCCTAAACCCAGCCAGTCCCGACTCGGAGCACATGCGGAGATCAGGGCAGGCCTCTACCCCCCCGCCCCTCCCCGTTTGTTTCCCGTTATCTCTAAATGAACGAATAACTACGCTTATAACTTTCACTAATAACCCCGTGTTGCATCTCACCCCCAACCTCTTGTGCTGCCCACTATGTGACCTTCCACATTCTCTCTCACATTCTCTCTCTACCTATGAGGACTTCCTGTCTCCACTTGGCTAATTTCTCCCCCGCTAATTCCCTCCCCTTTTCTTTATATCTTTTTTATGCCAGTCTGCTCCAGCATATGTCGTGCCTCCCACCTCCTAAGTACTCTGCTCCTCTGCAGCTGACTTCCTTGAGCTCCCCATTGTCTTCTAGCTCCCCCTCTCACCTCTTTTTTCCTTCTTACCTCTCCCTAGGTACTCTGCCGCTATTAGGCTTCCTTTCCCCTCACCTCTTTTCTCGGCTCACCTCCTTCTCCTTCACGTGCCCTATAACCTGCCACCGCCCTGCACACTTGCCTATCCCCATCTTGTTCTCACTTACTTTTCTTTCTTGCTCCCGTCACTTGCTACTCCGACTCCTCCCCTTCTGCGTTCACTTCCCCCTGCTTTTCCTTTCACCTATGTTCTTAGCTCTAACCTCTGCCTCTCACTTACAATACTCTCTCTCTATCCGCTCGTGCTTGCCACTTCCCCACACTTTCTACCACTCAATACCATCTACTCTACCTACTCAGCGTCCGGTTTCTCCTATCTCTCTAACTCCCCTTACTAAGCTGCTACCGGGGCTCCTATTGTCCCTTGTTGTCTTCCCTCATCCCCTCCCTCTGTCTAATTGTTGCTATGCCGCTCTTCCCCGCGGCTTGGTTCGGCTGTCCGCTCGGCCTCTGCTCTCCGGTTGCGCTTGTCCCTCCGTTTCTCCTCTTGCGCCTTATGCTGCCTCCCTCCGGTGTAGAATGGCCGTCGCCGCCGGAACCGCGTCGACTTCCGTGCGTCACGTCCTTCCTTGTTCCCCCTTGTTCCGCCCCACTCAAGATGGCCGCCTTTGGGGACGCCCCTTCCTGTGACGTCTTGCTCCCTCCGCCATCTTGGAGTAGGCAGTCGCCCGAGGAAGACGCAGATGAAGCCGCTCCTCCTACCTGGTCCATTTTCCCGCCTGGTGAGCTCTTCCCGCGCTCTCCGCTTCCGTGTTCTGCGTTGCAAGCTGGGGGGCCGCCATTGCAACCTCGGTCGCCATGACTGGACCACGAGGTAAGCAGAAATTTTTGTTCAGTCTCCATTTCCTTCCGTAGGGCTCAGCGCCGTGTGGGAGATTACGGGGGCTATTTCCTCCCCCCCCCCGGTCCTCTATCGTGGGGAGTCCCGCCATATGGAACGTGTGTCAGCATATTCGCTGGGGCTGGTGCAACTTTAATCCAGAACCATTTAAAACTTGTAAAACTTGGGGGTTTATTTTAACAGCGATAAACTAGTAACTTAGACGACCCCTCCTCCGGCTGGGCTCCCGACTGTGTTCCACACGGGGCTGACCGCCGGGGCTTCAGGCTCCTCGTTGCCAGCGCCAGGTGCCGTGCCAAGTCCCAGTTTCTGTAGGAAC